>NC_057806.1:574443312-574450524 GCF_018294505.1 Triticum aestivum
CACTTAAAAAAGCACTGCGGGTTCAATTTATAAAAATCACAGGGACTTTTGTGCAAAAACGCCGTGACGGTGAACTCAATCCGTGCTTTATTATTAGGGAGAGATGAGTAGGGCATTTTGGTGACCGAGCTCCATGGAGCCCTTTATTTTTGAAAAATTCAAAATTCAAAATTTTTGACATCAAAAAATTTCTGAAAATAAATATGAAACTATACACGGATGAAATGTATGTGTGTGTAAAAATTTAAGATGAAATACTTCGAAATGCGATCTATACAAAAAAGACAAATTTCTGGACTTTGAGAATGAATAGTAACATGTGTTAAAAAGCCTCAGATTTGTCTTTCTTGCACAGCCTTCATTTCAACGTATTTCGTTTTAAAAATTTATACACATGTGTGTTATGCCTCCATGTATATCTATAATTTTTTTCAGATTTTTTTGAATTGTAAAAATATGAATTTTCATGAATTTTGTGTTTTTAAAAAACCGGCCTTCATGGAGGCCGAGCTCCAAAAGGCATTTTCGGGGAGAGATATGCTATTTTATATGATTTTTGGGACTAACCTATTAACCTAGAGCTCAGTGCCAGTTTCTGTTTTTCCCTTGTTTTTGAGTTTTACAGAAAAGAAATACCAAACGGAGTCCAATTGACATGCAAATTTTTGATGATTTTTTATGGACCAAAAGAAGCCCCCGGAGTAAAATAGTTGGGCCAGTAGAGTCCGAGCCATCCACGAGGGTGAAGGGCGCGCCCTACCCCCTGGGCACGCCCCCTGCCTCGTGGATGACTCTGAGGCCCCTCTGACGTGAGACCGACGCCAAAAATTCCTATAAGTACAGAAACCCCTGAAAAGAAACCTAGACCGGGAGTCCCGCTGCCGCAAGCCTCTGTAGCCACCAAAAACCAATCAGGACCCTGTTCCGGCACCCTGCCGGAGGGGGGAATCATCACCGGTGGCCATCTTCATCATCCCGGCGCTCTCCATGACGAGGAGGGAGTAGTTAACCCTCGGGGCTGAGGGTATGTACCAGTAGCTATGTGTTTGATCTCTCTCTCTCTCTCTCTCTCGTGTTCTTTATTTGGCACGATCTTGATGTACCGCGAGCTTTGCTACTATAGTTGGATCTTATGATGTTTCTCCCCTCTACCTTCTTGTAATGGATTGAGTTTTCCCTTTGAAGTTATCTTATCGGATTGAGTCTTTAAGGATTTGAGAACACTTGATGTATGTCTTGCATGGATACGTGTGGTGACAATGGGGTATTCTATTGATTTACTTGATGTATGTTTTGGTGATCAACTTGCGGGTTCCGTGACCTTGGGAATCTATGCATAGGGGTTGGCACACGTTTTCGTCTTGACTCTCCGGTAGAAACTTTGGGGCACTCTTTGAAGTTCTTTGTGTTGGTTGAATAGATGAATCTGAGATTGTGTGATGCATATCGTATAATCATATCCACGGATACTTGAGGTGACATTGGAGTATCTAGGTGACATTAGGGTTTGGTTGATTTGTGTCTTAAGGTGTTATTTTACTACGAACTCTAGGGATATTTGTGACACTTATAGGAATAGCCCAATGGATTGATCGGAAAGAATAACTTTGAGGTGGTTTCGTACCCTACAATAATCTCTTCGTTTGTTCTCTGCTATTAGTGACTTTGGAGTGACTCTTTGTTGCATGTTGAGGGATAGTTATATGATCTAAATATGTTATCCTTGTTGAGGGAACTTGCACTAGTGAAAGTATGAACCCTAGGCCTTGTTTCAACGCATTGCAATGCCGTTTTCGCTCACTTTTATCATTTGTTACTTTGTTGTTTTTATACTTTCAGATTACAGAAACCTATATCTACCATCCATATTGCACTTGTATCACCATCTCTTAGCCGAACTAGTGCATCTATACAATTTACCATTGTATTGGGTGTGTTGGGGACACAATAGACTCTTTGCTATTTGGTTGCAGGGTTATTTGAGAGAGACCATCTTCATCCTACACCTCCCACAGATTGATAAACCTTAGGTCATCCACTTGAGAGAAATTTGCTACTGTCCTACAAACCTCTGCACTTGGAGGCCCAACAAAACGTCTACAAGAAGAAGGTTGTGTAGTAGACATCAAGCTCTTTTCTGGCGCCGTTGCCGGGGAGGTTAGTGCTTGAAGGCATATCTTTAGATCTTGCAATTGAATAATTTATTTTCTTGTTTTATCACTGGTTAGTTTATAATAGAAAACTACAAAAAGAAAATGGAATTGAGGGTGCCTCATATGCTGCATCTTTTTAATGTCTTTCGCGAAAATAAGGATTCCGATAATTGTGCCGAAGTGTTAGAAGAAGAATGCAATAAAATGTTTGGAATACAATCTTTGGTTGCAATGTTGTTAGTATGAACTCTTTGAATATCCATAGTACTAATGATGATTGCACTAGTCATGATAAAAATATCTCTTATAAGCATGTAAATTTTTGTGGAGTGCATAGAGCTTGCAAGCACACACCAAATAGGGAAGATAGATTTTGCAAGAGGCATAAGTATTTAGAAACTAAATGGTTGCAAGAGAGGCTAGATGCTTGTGCTAAAAATTTAAAAATTTCTTTGCCATCCTTGTGAACTTTGCAATGAACGTCATCATTTAAATCTGCAATGCAAATTGTTTCATGATCGAATCGTGTCCAAAAATTGTGATGACTTGATTTCCCTTGCACATCATAATGAACTTAGTTTGCTTGTGGGTTATGAACAAATGAAACGTATAACTAATGATCTTCCAGAATTTGTTCTGGATAAAGTTCTTGATTTTGATCTAGAGGAAATTTATATGTATTGTGCAGTGAATTGCATTGAAAATCCTTATATTGCCAATTACATAAAGACAAGAAAATAAATGGAAGATGAAGAGAATACTAATGAACATGAAGAGATTTCCCAATATCCTCCTATTCTTTCTTATGATAAATCAGGTAATGAGGAGGAGCTTTCTATTCAACCAATCTCATTAATAAGGAGCTCCAAAAAGAGGATTAAACCCACACATGATGCGAAGAAGAAAAACAAAAGACGGAGAAGCAAAGGTAAAAAGGTATCCCTCCCAAATGATGTTGCTCCTATTACTCATTGTGATGATGATAATTGCTATACTATTGGTGCTAACCATACTATTAATGATGAGAGTGATTATGCTTATGATATGAAAAGGTCCAAGCTTGGGGATGCTATGTTTAATGAAGATGATATTTTTAGTCTCCCAAGTTTTGATGAGAAAATTTATTATGATGATAGCATGCCTCCTATTTATGATGATTATATTGATGAAAGTGGGTTTTGAAGAGTGTCAACTTTAGGAAGTAATGATCCCACTATTTCGGAGGATGTTGAATCTTATTGTGATAATTATAAAAGTGGATTTGGAGAGGTCATGACTTTATTTAGTAATGATTCCACTATCTTGGAAGAGGTTTCAATTGATTATGATGAGAACAGAGTTGCTACTTATGATGATTATTGTGATGATACTTATGTTATAAAAAGTAGTCATGATTATATTTACAAAACTTGTCATGATTATGATTACTCTTTTTCTGAACATTACTCTTTTAATGTGGAAACAATTTATAGTATTCGAGCTTCTTATGAATTATGATACTCCCACTATTCCGAATGAGGAGAATTTTGCTTATGTGGAGAGTAGTAAATTTTCTATGCTTGTAGATCATGAAAAGAATGCTTTATGTGATGGTTATATTGTTGAATTTATTCATGATGCTACTAAAAATTACTATGAGGGAGGAATATATGCTTTTAGGAATTGCAATAATGTCAAGTTTCCTCTCTATGTGCTAAAAGTTTTGAAGTTATGCTTGTTTTGTCTTCCTATGCTAGTTGATTCTTGTTCCCATAAATTGTTTGCTCACAAAATCCCTATGCGTAGGAAGTGGGTTAGACTTAAATGTTCTAGTCATATTCTTCATGATGCTCTCTTTATGTTTCAATTTTTATCTTTTATGTGAGCATCATTGAAATCATCATGCCTAGTTAGGGGCGTTAAACGTTAGCGCTTGCTGGGAGGCAACCCAATTTTATTTTTGTTCTTCGCCTTTTGCTCCTGTTAGTAATAAATAATATATCTAGCCTCTGGTTAGATGTGGTTTTATGTTTTAATTAGTGTTTGTGCCAAGTAGAACCTTTGGGAAGACTTGGGTGAAAGTTAATGTGATCTTGCTGTAAAAAACAGAACTTTGCGCTCATGAGATTAGCTGTCATTTTTTTTACAGAAGAGTGCTTTTAAGTTGATTCTTTTTGCAGAAGATTAATAGACAAATTCCTCACCTCCACCAATTTATTTCAGAATTATTGGAGTTACAGAAGTATTCAAGAGTTATAGATAACTACAAACTGTTCTATTTTTGACAGATTTTGTTTTCTATGTGTTGTTTGCTTATTTTGATGAATCTATGAGTAGTATTGGAGGGTGTGAACTATAGAGAAGTTGGAATACAGTAGGTATTACACCAATATATATAAAGAATTAGTTCACGACAGTACCAAAAGTGGTGATTTTATTTCCTTATACTAACGGAGCTTACGAGTTTTCTGTTGAGTTTTGTGTTGTGAAGTTTTCAAGTTTTGGGTAAAGATTCGATGGACTATGGAATAAGGAGTGGCAAGAGCCTAAGCTTGGGGATGCACAAGGCACCCCAAGGTAATATTCAAGGACAACCAATATCCTAAGCTTGGGGATGCCCCGGAAGGCATCCCCTCTTTTGTCTTCGTTCATCGGTAACCTTACTTGGAGCTATATTTTTATTCACCACATGATATGTGTTTTGCTTGGAGCGTCATTTTATTTTATTTTGTTTTGCTTGCTGTTTGAATAATATCCCAAGATCTGAAATTCTTAAATGTTAGAGAGTCTTCACATAGTTACATAATTATTCAACTACTCATTGATCTTCACTTATATCTTTCGGGGTAGTTTGTCGTTTGCTCTAGTGCTTCACTTATATCTTTTAGAGCACGGTGTTGGTTTTATTTTGAAGAAATAGATGAACTCTCATGCTTCACTTATATTATTTTGAGAGTCTTAAATAGCATGGTAATTTTCTTTGGTTATAAATTTAGTCCTAATATGATATGCATCCAAGAGGGATATAATAAAAACTTTCATATGAAGTGCATTGAATACTATGAGAAGTTTGATTCCTTATGATTGTTTTGAGATATGAAGATGGTGATATTAGAGTCATGATAGTGGAGTAGTTGTGAATTTTAGAGATACTTGTGTTAAAGTTTGTGATTCCCATAGCGTGCACGTATGGTGAACCATTATGTGATGAAGTTGGAGCATGATTTATTTATTGATTGTCTTCCTTATGAGTGGAGGTCGGGATCGCGCGATGGTTAACTCCTACTAACCCTTCCCCTAGGAGCATGTGTGTAGTACTTTGTTTTGATGACTAATAGATTTTTGCAATAAGTATGTGAGTTCTTTATGAGTAATGTTGAGTCCATGGATTATACGCACTCTCACCCTTCCACCATTGCTAGCCTCTCTTGTGCCGCGCAACTTTCGCCGGTACCAAACACCCACCATATACCTTCCTCAAAACAGCCACCATGCCTACCTATTATGGAATTTCCATAGCCATTCCGAGATATATTGCCATGCAACTTTCCGTCGTTCCGTTTATTATGACACGCTCCATCATTGTCATATTGCTTTGCATGATTATGCAGTTGACATCGTATTTGTGGCAAAGCCACCATTCATAATTCTTTCATACATGTCACTCTTGATTCATTGCACATCCCGGTACACCGCCGGAGGCATTCACATAGAGTCATATTTTGTTCTAAGTATTGAGTTGTAATTCTTGAGTTGTAAGTAAATAAAAGTGTGATGATCATCATTATTAGAGCATTGTCCCAGTGAGGAAAGGATGATGGAGACTATGATTCCCCCACGAGTCGGTTGAGACTCCGGGCGAAATATAAAAATAAAATAAAAAAGAGGCAAAAAAAGAGAGGGCCCAAAAAAAGAGAAAACAAAAAATGAGAGAAAAAGAGAGAAGGGGCAATGCTACTATCCTTACCACACTTGTGCTTCAAAGTAGCACCATGATCTTCATGATCGAGAGTCTCCTATTGTAACACCCATGATGCGGCTATATCTCTCACGTGTCGAGGCACGACTTAGAGGCATAACCGCATTGTACGTTTAGTCGCAAGAAGGGTCATCTTCACACAATCCCATGTAATGAACAAGAATGAGATAAAGAGTTGGCTTACAATTGCCACTTCACACAATACATAAATTAAACATGCATCATGCAGAGTACAATCAAGGTCCGACTACGGAACCAAAATAAAAGAAGACAACCCCAAATGCTAGATCCCCAATCGTCCTAATTGGGCTCCACTACTGATCATCAGGAAACGAAACATCGTAACGACCACGTTCCTCGTCGAACTTCCACTTGAGCTCGGTTGCGTCACCTGCACTGGCATCATCGACACCTGCAACTGTTTTGGTAGAATCTGTGAGTCACGAGGACTCTGCAATCTCACACCCGCGAGATCAAGACTATTTAAGCTTATAGGAAGGATGGGGTAATGAGGTGGAGCTGCAGCAAGCACTAAGCAAATATGGTGGCTAACATACGCAAATGAGAGTGAGAAGAGAGGCAAAGCACGGTTGAGAAGCTAGAAGTGATCAAGAAGTGATCCTGAAACTACTTACGTTCATACATAACCCAAACCGTGTTCACTTCCCGGGCTCCGCCAAAGAGATACCATCACGGCTACACACGCGGTTGATGTATTTTAATTAAGTCAAGTGTCAAGTTCTCTACAACCGGACATTAAAAAATTCCCATCTGCCACATAACTGTGGGCACGACTTTCGAAAGATAATACCTTGTAGGGGTGTCCCAACTTAGCCCATCATAAGCTCTCACGGTCAACGAAGGATATTCCTTCTCCCGGGAATACCCAATCAGTCTCGGAGTCCCGATTACAAGACATTTCGACAATGGTAAAACAAGACCAGCAAAGCCGCCCGAATGTGCCGACAAATCCCGATAGGAGCCGCACATATCTCGTTCTCAGGGCACACCGGATGAGCACTCCGTACAACTAAAACCAGGCCTCAAGTTTCCCCGAGGTGGCGCTTCAAAGGACTCTAGTTCGGACCAACACTCGGAGGA